>NC_051321.1:65650684-65682778 GCF_015220235.1 Choloepus didactylus | reverse complement strand
TTAATAAAAGGATCAATTCACCAAGAACAATTAACAATCATAAAGATTTATGCACCTAGCAGGGTGCCCCAAAATATGTGAAAATACTGACAAAACTGAAGGGAGAAATAGATGTCTCTACAGTAACAGTTGGACAATTCAATATACCACCATCATCTATAGATAGAGTATCTAGACAGAGGAACATAAGGAAACAGAGAACCTGAATAATACGAAAATGTACTAAACCTAACAGACATGCAGAACATCACACCCCAAAACAGCAGGATACAGATTCTTTTCAACTGCTCATGGATCATTCTCCAGAAGAAACCACATGGTGGGTCACAAAACAGGTTTCAATAAAATTAAACATATTGAAATTATACAATGTACTTTTTCTGATCATAGTAAAATGAAGCGGGAAATCAACAGGTGGAGAACTGGAAAATTCTCAACTATATGGAGGTCAAACAACACACCATCAAACAATTAGTGGGTCAAAGAGGAAAGTTCAAGAGAAATCAGTAAGTATCTCATGATAAAAGAAAACAAGAACACACATATCAAAACTTGTGGGATGCAGCAAAGGCAGTCTGAGAGGTAAATGTATAGCCCTAAACACTGACAATAAAAAGAGGAGCTACAGTCAAAGACCTAACTGCACACCTTGAGGAACAAGAAAAAGAACAGCAAACTAATCCCAAAGCAAGCAGAAGGAAAGAAATGAGAAAGATTAGGGAAGAAATAAACTAAATTGAGAACATAACTGAAAAAACTGAGAGTATCAACAAAACCAAAAATTGGTTCTTAGAAAATATCAATAAAATTGACAAAACCTTAGCTAGACTGACAGAAAAAAGACAGAAGGTGCAAATAAATAAAATCAGAAATGAGAGGCAGACATGACTACTGATCCCAAAGAAATATAAAAGGTTGTAAGAGGAAACTATGAGCAACTGTAAGCCAACAATCTAGACAACTTAGAAGAAATGGACAATTTTTCTAGAAAAACACAAACAACCCACCAGATAAAATAGAAGACCTCAACAAACCAATCACAAGTAAAGAGATTCAATCAGTTATCAGAAACCTCCCAACAAAGAAAAGCCCAGGACCAGACGGCTTCACAGGTGAATACTACCAAACATTCCAAGAAGACTTAATACCAATCCCACTCAAACTCTTCCAAAAAAGTGAAGAGAAGGGAACACTACCTAACTCATTCTATGAAGCATTACCCTACTCCCAAAGTCAGATAAAGATCCTATGAGAAATTATACACCGTAACGAAGTGGCTGTAATCCCAGGTTTACAAGGGTGGTTCAACACAAGAAAATCAATCAAGGTGAATGACTGATGTGGTTAATAGTACAAATACAAGAATGTTTTTTCATGAACTAGAACAAATGTACATTAATGTTACAACATGTTAGTAACAGGGTGGTATATGGGAAAAAATACACCTAACGCAAACTCTACACTACTTTAAAAAAAAGTATTATGCTGTTTACCTAAAATCTGTGGCAATTCAAAAAATTTATCCATCCATTTGGGAAGAAGAACAGCTTGATATTGTGAGGACAGGAAAAAATTCTTAAACTGAAAAACTACCCTGATGAAAAATTTTGTTGCTAGAATTTTTCCAGTTATTTCGTTTTTAAATAACAGGTAAGTAATAATGGGATACAGTATTTTAGTGCTTCTTCTTCTTATATGTAAAAATTTCATCCATTTATTTGAATGCTTTTAATTTCAAAATTGAGATAGGTGCATGTTAGTGTAAATTACCACCAGATCTGAGGCCCTGAAGTGATGGAAATTTCATATGGAAATTTTAATAATTCCTTTCTCTCTGAGGCCAGTTCTTTTTCTTTCCTTTTTAGAATCAGCCCACCCCATGTGACTTCCAGCCATGAGCTTGGACATTGGTTGGAGAGTTGTAATGAGCTAAGGCTGCCAGATGTCAGGTCCCATTGTTTGCATGACACTGATGAGGGTAATGCAACAAAAGTTAGCTTCATCCCTATCATGATAAAGAAATGTGATTTTTATGGCAGTTAAAAAAATAAAAAAAATAAAAAAAAAAAAGACTTATTTTCTAGCTGTGGTAACATATAACCATCAAAACTAATTTTGGGGAGGCGGGGCAAGATGGCAGACTGGTGAGCTGTATGTTATAGTTACTCCTCCAGGAAAGTAGGTAGAAAGCCAGGAACTGCGTGGACTGGACACCACAGAGCAATCTGACTTTGGGCATACTTCATACAACACTCATGAAAACGTGGAACTACTGAGATCAGCGAAATCTGTAAGTTTCTGCGGCCAGGGGACCCGCGCCCCTCCCTGCCAGGCTCAGTCCCGTGGGAGGAGGGGCTGTCAGCTCCGGGAAGGAGAAGGGAGAACTGCAGTGGCAGCCCTTATTGGAAACTCATTCTGCTGATCCAAACTCCAACCATAGACAGACGGAGACCAGACACCAGAGAATCTGAGAGCAGCCAGCCCAGCAGAGAGGAGACAGGCATAGAAAAAAAACAAAACGAAAAACTCCAAAATAAAAGCGGAGGATTTTTGGAGTTCTGGTGAACATAGAAAGGGGAAGGGCAGAGCTCAGGCCCGAGCTCAGGCCCTGAGGCGCATATGCAAATCCCGAAGAAAAGCTGATCTCTCTGCCCTGTGGACCTTTCCTTAATGGCCCTGGATGCTTTGTCTCTTAGCATTTCAATAACCCATTAGATCTCTGAGGAGGGCCCTTTTTTTTTTTTTTTTTTTTTAATCCTTTTTTCTTTTTCTAAAACAATTACTCTAAGAAGCCCAATACAGAAAGCTTCAAAGACCTGCAATTTGGGCAGGTCAAGTCAAGAGCAGAACTAGGAGAGCTCTGAGACAAAACGCAATAATCCAGTGGCTGAGAAAATTCACTAAACACCACAACTTCCCAAGAAAAGGGGGGTGTCCGCTCACAGCCATCACCCTGGTGGACAGGAAAGACTCCTGCCCATCGCCAGCCCCATAGCCCAGAACTGCCCCAGACAACCCAGTGTGACGGAAGTGCTTCAAATAACAGGCACACACCACAAAACTGGGCGTGGACATTAGCCTTCCCTGCAACCTCAGCTGATTGTCCCAGAGTTGCGAAGGTAGAGCAGTGTGAATTAACAAAGACCCATTCAGCCATCATTTCAGCAGACTGGGAGCCTCCCTACACAGCCCAGAGGAACCGGGGTGCACGGCCTGGAAGAGGGGCCCACTTGCAAGTTTCAGGAGCCATACGCCAATACCAAGGACTTGTGGGTCAGTGGCAGAGACAAACTGTGGCAGGACTGAACTGAAGGATTAGACTATTGCAGCAGCCTTAAAACTCTAGGATCACCAGGGAGATTTGATTGTTAGAGCCACCACCCACTCCCTGACTGCCCAGAAACACGCCCCATATACAGGGCAGGCAACACCAACTACACACGCAAGCTTGGTACACCAATTGGACCCCACAAGACTCACTCCCCTACTCACCACAAAGGCTAAGCAGGGGAGAACTGGCTTGTCGAGAACAGGTGGCTCGTGGACGCCACCTGCTGGTTAGTTAGAGAAAGTGTACTCCACAAAGCTGTAGATCTGATAAATTAGAGATAAGGACTTCAATTGGTCTACAAATCCTAAAAGAACCCTATCAAGTTCAGCAAATACCATGAGGCCAAAAACAACAGAAAATTATAAAGCATATGAAAAAACCAGACGATATGAATAACCCAAGCCCAAGCACCCAAATCAAAAGATCAGAAGAGACACAGCACCTAGAGCAGCTACTCAAAGAACTAAAGATGAACAGTGAGACCATAGTACGGGAGACAAAGGAAATCAAGAAGACCCTAGAAGAGCATAAAGAAGACATTGCAAGACTAAATAAAAAAATGGATGATCTTATGGAAATTAAAGAAACTATTGACCAAATTAAAAAGATTCTGGACACTCATAGTACAAGACTAGAGGAAGTTGAACAACGAATCAGTGACCTGGAAGATGACAGAATGGAAAATGAAAGCATAAAAGAAAGAATGGGGAAAAAAATTGAAAAAATCGAAATGGACCTCAGGGATATGATAGATTATATGAAACGTCCAAATATAAGACTCATTGGTGTCCCAGAAGGGGAAGAAAAGGGTAAAGGTCTAGGAAGAGTATTCAAAGAAATTGTTGGGGAAAACTTCCCAAATCTTCTAAACAACATAAATACACAAATCATAAATGCTCAGCGAACCCCAAATAGAATAAATCCAAATAAACCCACTCTGAGACATATACTGATCACACTGTCAAACACAGAAGAGAAGGAGCAATTCTGAAAGCAGCAAGAGAAAAGCAATTCACCACATACAAAGGAAACAGCATAAGACTAAGTAGTGACTACTCAGCAGCCACCATGGAGGCGAGAAGGCAGTGGCACGATATATTTAAAATTCTGAGTGAGAAAAATTTCCAGCCAAGAATACTTTATCCAGCAAAGCTCTCCTTCAAATTTGAGGGAGAGCTTAAATTTTTCACAGACAAACAAATGCTGAGAGAATTTGCTAACAAGAGACCTGCCCTACTGGAGATACTAAAGAGAGCCCTACAGACAGAGAAACAAAGAAAGGACAGAGAGACTTGGAGAAAGGTTCAGTACTAAAGAGATTCGGTATGGGTACAATAAAGGATATTAATAGACAGAGGGGAAAAATATGACAAACATAAACCAAAGGATAAGATGGCTTATTCAAGAAATGCCTTCACGGTTATAACGTTGAATGTAAATGGATTAAACTCCCCAATTAAAAGATATAGATTCGCAGAATGGATCAAAAAAAATGAACCATCAATATGTTGCATACAAGAGACTCATCTTAGACACAGGGACACAAAGAAACTGAAAGTGAAAGGATGGAAAAAAATATTTCATGCAAGCTACAGCCAAAAGAAAGCAGGTGTAGCAATATTAATCTCAGATAAAATAGACTTCAAATGCAGGGATGTTTTGAGAGACAGAGAAGGCCACTACATACTAATAAAAGGGGCAATTCAGCAAGAAGAAATAACAATCGTAAATGTCTATGCACCCAATCAAGGTGCCACAAAATACATGAGAGAAACACTGGCAAAACTAAAGGAAGCAATTGATGTTTCCACAATAATTGTGGGAGACTTCAACACATCACTCTCTCCTATAGATAGATCAACCAGACACAAGACCAATAAGGAAACTGAAAACCTAAACAATCTGATAAATGAATTAGATTTAACAGACATATACAGGACATTACATCCCAAATCACCAGGATACACATACTTTTCTAGTGCTCATGGAACTTTCTCCAGAATAGATCATATGCTGGGACATAAAACAAGCCTCAATAAATTTAAAAAGATTGAAATTATTCAAAGCACATTCTCTGACCACAATGGAATACAATTAGAAGTCAATAACCATCAGAGACTTAGAAAATTCACAAATACCTGGAGGTTAAACAACACACTCCTAAACAATCAGTGGGTTAAAGAAGAAATAGCAAGAGAAATTGCTAAATATATAGAGACGAATGAAAATGAGAACACAACATACCAAAACCTATGGGATGCAGTAAAAGCAGTGCTAAGGGGGAAATTTATAGTACTAAACGCATATATTAAAAAGGAAGAAAGAGCCAAAATCAAAGAACTAATGGATCAACTGAAGAAGCTAGAAAATGAACAGCAAACCAATCCTAAACCAAGTAGAAGAAAAGAAATAACAAGGATTAAAGCAGAAATAAATGACATAGAGAACAAAAAAACAATAGACAGGATAAATATCACCAAAAGTTGGTTCTTTGAGAAGATCAACAAGATTGACAAGCCCCTAGCTAGACTGACAAAATCAAAAAGAGAGAAGACCCATAGAAACAAAATAATGAATGAAAAAGGTGACATAACTGCAGATCCTGAAGAAATTAAAAAAATTATAAGAGGATACTATGAACAACTGTATGGCAACAAACTCGATAATGTAGAGGAAATGGACAATTTCCTGGAAACATATGAACAACCTAGACTGACCAGAGAAGAAACAGAAGACCTCAACCAACCCATCACAAGCAAAGAGATCCAATCAGTCATCAAAAATCTTCCCAAAAATAAATGCCCAGGGCCAGATGGCTTCACAGGGGAATTCTACCAAACTTTCCAGAAAGAACTGACACCAATCTTACTCAAACTCTTTCAAAACATTGAAGAAAATGGAACATTACCTAACTCATTTTATGAAGCTAACATCAATCTAATACCAAAACCAGGCAAAGATGCTACAAAAAAGGAAAACTACCGGCCAATCTCCCTAATGAATATAGATGCAAAAATCCTCAACAAAATACTTGCAAATCGAATCCAAAGACACATTAAAAAAATCATACACCATGACCAAGTGGGGTTCATTCCAGGCATGCAAGGATGGTTCAACATAAGAAAATCAATCAATGTATTACAACACATTAACAAGTCAAAAGGGAAAAATCAATTGATCATCTCAATAGATGCTGAAAAAGCATTTGACAAAATCCAACATCCCTTTTTGATAAAAACACTTCAAAAGGTAGGAATTGAAGGAAACTTCCTCAACATGATAAAGAGCATATATGAAAAACCCACAGCCAGCATAGTACTCAATGGTGAGAGACTGAAAGCCTTCCCTCTAAGATCAGGAACAAGACAAGGATGCCCGCTGTCACCACTGTTATTCAACATTGTGCTGGAAGTGCTAGCCAGGGCAATCCGGCAAGACAAAGAAATAAAAGGCATCCAAATTGGAAAAGAAGAAGTAAAACTGTCATTGTTTGCAGATGATATGATCTTATATCTAGAAAACCCTGAGAAATCGACGATACAGCTACTAGAGCTAATAAACAAATTTAGCAAAGTAGCGGGATACAAGGTTAATGCACATAAGTCAGTAATGTTTCTATATGCTAGAAATGAACAAACTGAAGAGACACTCAAGTAAAAGATACCATTTTCAATAGCAACTAAAAAAATCAAGTACCTAGGAATCAACTTAACCAAAGATGTAAAAGACCTATACAAAGAAAACTACATAACTCTACTAAAAGAAATAGAAGGGGACCTTAAAAGATGGAAAAATATTCCATGTTCATGGATAGGAAGACTAAATGTCATTAAGATGTCAATTCTACCCAAACTCATCTACAGATTCAATGCAATCCCAATCAAAATTCCAACAACCTACTTTGCAGACTTGGAAAAGCTAGTTATCAAATTTATTTGGAAAGGGAAGATGCCTCGAATTGCTAAAGACACTCTAAAAAAGGAAAACGAAGTGGGAGGACTTACACTCCCTGACTTTGAAGCTTATTATAAAGCCACAGTTGCCAAAACAGCATGGTACTGGCACAAAGATAGACATATAGATCAATGGAATCGAATTGAGAATTCGGAGATAGACCCACAGATCTATGGCCGACGGATCTTTGATAAGGCCCCCAAAGTCATTGAACTGAGTCATAATGGTCTTTTCAACAAATGGGGCTGGGAGAGTTGGATATCAATATCCAAAAGAATGAAAGAGGACCCGTACCTCACCCCCTACACAAAAATTAACTCAAAATGGACCAAAGATCTCAATATAAAAGAAAGTACCATAAAACTCCTAGAAGATAATGTAGGAAAACATCTTCAAGACCTTGTATTACGCGGCCACTTCCTAGACTTTACACCCAAAGCACAAGCAACAAAAGAGAAAATAGATAAATGGGAACTCCTCAAGCTTAGAAGTTTCTGCACCTCAAAGGAATTTCTCAAAAAGGTAAAGAGGCAGCCAACTCAATGGGAAAAAATTTTTGGAAACCATGTATCTGACAAAAGACTGATATCTTGCATATATAAAGAAATCCAACAACTCAATGACAATAGTACAGTCGGCCCAATTATAAAATGGGCAAAAGATATGAAAAGACAGTTCTCTGAAGAGGAAATACAAATGGCCAAGAAACACATGGAAAAATGTTCAGCTTCACTAGCTATTAGAGAGATGCAAATTAAGACCACAATGAGATACCATCTAACACGGGTTAGTATGGCTACCACTGAACAAATAGGAAAATACAAATGCTGGAGGGGATGTGGAGAAATTGGAACCCTTATTCATTTTTGGTGGGACTGTATAATGGTTCAGCCACTCTGGAAGTCAGTCTGGCAGTTCCTTAGAAAACTAGATATAGAGTTACCATTCGATCCAGCGATTGCACTTCTCGGTATATACCCGGAAGATCGGAAAGCAGTGACACGAACAGATATCTGCACGCCAATGTTCATAGCAGCATTCTTCACAATTGCCAAGAGATGGAAACAACCCAAATGTCCTTCAACAGATGAGTGGATAAATAAAATGTGGTATATACACACCATGGAATACTACGCGGCAGTAAGAAGGAACGATCTCGTGAAACATATGACAACATGGATGAACCTTGAAGACATAATGCTGAGCGAAATAAGCCAGGCACAAAAAGAGAAATATTATATGCTACCACTAATGTGAACTTTGAAAAATGTAAAACAAATGGTTTATAATGTAGAATGTAGGGGAACTAGCAATAGAGAGCAATTAAGGAAGGGGGAACAATAATCCAAGAAGAACAGATAAGCTATTTAACGTTCTGGGGATGCCCAGGAATGACTATGGTCTGTTAATTTCTGATGGATATAGTAGGAACAAGTTCACAGAAATGTTGCTATATTAGGTAACTTTCTTGGGGTAAAGTAGGAACATGTTGGAAGTTAAGCAGTTATCTTAGGTTAGTTGTCTTTTTCTTACTCCCTTGTTATGGTCTCTTTGAAATGTTCTTTAATTGTATGTTTGTTTTCTTTTTAACCTTTTTTTCATACAGTTGATTTAAAAAAGAAGGGAAAGTTAAAAAAAAAAAAAAGAAAAACAAGGAAAAAAAAAAAGATGTAGTGCCCCCTTGAGGAGCCTGTGGAGAATGCAGGGGTATTGGCCTACCCCACCTCGATGGTTGCTAACATGACCACAGACATAGGGGACTGGTGGTTTGATGGGTTGAGCCCTCTACCACAGGTTTTACCCTTGGGAAGACGGTTGCTGCAAAGGAGAGGCTAGGCCTCCCTATGATTGTGCCTAAGAGCCTCCTCCCGAATGCCTCTTTGTTGTTCAGATGTGGCCCTCTCTCTCTAGCTAAGCCAACTTGAAAGGTGAAATCACTGCCCTCCCCCCTACGTGGGATCAGACACCCAGGGGAGTGAATCTCCCTGGCAACGTGGAATATGACTCCCGGGGAGGAATGTAGACCTGGCATCGTGGGACGGAGAACATCTTCTTGACCAAAAGGGGGATGTGAAAGGAAATGAAATAAGCTTCAGTGGCAGAGAGATTCCAAAAGGAGCCTAGAGGTCACTCTGGTGGGCACTCTTACGCACACTTTAGACAACCCTTTTTAGGTTCCAAAGAATTGGGGTAGCTGGTGGTGGATACCTGAAACTATCAAACTACAACCCAGAACCCATGAATCTCGAAGACAGTTGTATAAAAATGTAGCTTATGAGGGGTGACAATGGGATTGGGAAAGCCATAAGGACCACACTCCACTTTGTCTAGTTTATGGATGGATGAGTAGAAAAATAGGGGAAGGAAACAAACAGACAAAGGTACCCAGTGTTCTTTTTTACTTCAATTGCTCTTTTTCACTCTAATTATTATTCTTGTTATTTTTGTGTGTGTGCTAATCAAGGTGTCAGGGATTGATTTGGGTGATGAATGTACCACCATGTAATGGTACTGTAAACAATCGAAAGTACGATTTGTTTCCTATGACTGCGTGGTATGTGAATATATCTCAATAAAATGAAGATAAAAAAAAAAAAAAAAAAAAAAAGAAAGTACCATAAAACTCCTAGAAGATAATGTAGGAAAACATCTTCAAGACCGTGTATTAGGCGGCCAGTTCCTAGACTTTACACCCAAAGCACAAGCAACAAAAGAGAAAATAGATAAATGGAAACTCCTCAAGCTTAGAAGTTTCTACACCTCAAAGGAATTTCTCAAAAAGGTAAAGAGGCAGCCAACTCAATGGGAAAAAATTTTTGGAAACCATGTATCTGACAAAAGACTGATATTTTGCATATAGAAAGAAATCCTACAACTCAATGACAATAGTACAGCCGGCCCAATTATAAAATGGGCAAAAGATATGAAAAGACAGTTCTCTGAAGAGGAAATACAAATGGCCAAGAAACACATGAAAAAATGTTCAGCTTCACTAGCTATTAGAGAGATGCAAATTAAGACCACAATGAGATACCATATAACACCGGTTAGAATGGCTGCCATTAAACAAACAGGAAACTACAAATGCTGGAGGGGATGTGGAGAAATTGGAACTCTTATTCATTGTTGGTGGGACTGTATAATGGTTCAGCCACTCTGGAAGTCAGTCTGGCAGTTCCTTAGAAAACTAGATATAGAGTTACTATTCGATCCAGCGATTGCACTTCTCGGTATATACCCGAAAGGTCGGAAAGCAGTGACACGAACAGATATCTGCACGCCAATGTTCATAGCAGCATTATTCACAATTGCCAAGAGATGGAAACAACCCAAATGTCCTTCAACAGATGAGTGGATAAATAAAATGTGGTATATACACACCATGGAATACTACGCGGCAGTAAGAAGGAACGATCTCGTGAAACATATGACAACATGGATGAACCTTGAAGACATAATGCTGAGCGAAATAAGCCAGGCACAAAAAGAGAAATATTATATGCTACCACTAATGTGAACTTTGAAAAATGTAAAACAAATGGTTTATAATGTAGAATGCAGGGGAACTAGCAATAGAGAGCAATTAAGGAAGGGGGAACAATAATCCAAGAAGAACAGATAAGCTATTTAACGTTCTGGGGATGCCCAGGAATGACTATGGTCTGTTAATTTCTGATGGATATAGTAGGAGCAAGTTCACATAAATGTTGCTATATTAGGTAACTTTCTTGGGGTAAAGTAGGAACATGTTGGAAGTTAAGCAGTTATCTTAGGTTAGTTGTCTTTTTCTTACTCCCTTGTTATGGTCTCTTTGAAATGTTCTTTTATTGTATGTTTGTTTTCTTTTTAACTTTTTTTTTCATACAGTTGATTTAAAAAAGAAGGGAAAGTTAAAAAAAAAAAAAAAAAAAGAAAAACAAGGAAAAAAAAAGATGTAGTGCCCCCTTGAGGAGCCTGTGGAGAATGCAGGGGTATTCGCCTACCCCACCTCCATGGTTGCTAACATGACCACAGACATAGGGGACTGGTGGTTTGATGGGTTGAGCCCTCTACCACAGGTTTTACCCTTGGGAAGACGGTTGCTGCAAAGGAGAGGCTAGGCCTCCCTATGGTTGTGCCTAAGAGCCTCCTCCCGAATGCCTCTTTGTTGCTCAGATGTGGCCCTGTCTCTCTAGCTAAGCCAACTTGAAAGGTGAAATCACTGCCCTCCCCCCTACGTGGGATCAGACACCCAGGGGAGTGAATCTCCCTGGCAACGTGGAATACGACTCCCGGGGAGGAATGTAGACCTGGCATCGTGGGACGGAGAACATCTTCTTGACCAAAAGGGGGATGTGAAAGGAAATGAAATAAGCTTCAGTGGCAGAGAGATTCCAAAAGGAGCCGAGAGGTCACTCTGGTGGGCACTCTTATGCACACTTTAGACAGCCCTTTTTAGGTTCTAAAGAATTGGGGTAGCTGGTGGTGGATACCTGAAACTGTCAAACTACAACCCAGAACCCATGAATTTCGAAGACAGTTGTATAAAAATGTAGCTTATGAGGGGTGACAATGGGATTGGGAAAGCCATAAGGACCACACTCTACTTTGTCTAGTTTATGGATGGATGAGTAGAAAAATAGGGGAAGGAAACAAACAGACAAAGGTACCCAGTGTTCTTTTTTACTTCAATTGCTCTTTTTCATTATAATTATTATTCTTGTTGTTTTTGTGTGTGTGCTAATGAAGGTGTCAGGGATTGATTTGGGTGATGAATGTACCACCATGTAATGGTACTGTAAACAATCGAAAGTACGATTTGTTTTGTATGACTGCATGGTATGTGAATATATCTCAATAAAATGAAGATTAAAAAAAAAAACAAAACTAATTTTGAACCATTTTAATATATGTATAGACATGGGAACAACTGATTTTAAATCTAGCTGATCAATGACAACTCACTTTGGTGAGCAATAGCCTGCCACAGTGAATTGAGCCAACTGGCAATGGACAAATTTCAGCAAACATACCTCTAAGGCTGATGTCAACCCACTTCCAGCTCTGTACCCAAAACAAAGCACACTTCTTATGCTATCATTAAGCCAGTCCTGAACCTATAACCAAGATGGCCCAAAAGTCCTATAGAAAATCAAGTTTGCTTTGCTCAGTGAGTATATGTGACAAGCCACAGCTCTCAGATTTAGGTTTTGGATTTCAGATTTTATTGGTTGTCTCAGCTTTAATATAGCTAAAAATCCAGAGAGAATACTCAGGAAAAATAGTAGGTGAAAATTATAATGGGCCAAGAAGAACACCTGGGGCTAAGCTAGGCATCTAGGCATCAGGAAGAAGACAATACCATGAAGTAGACAAAAATCAACTTGAATCAGCTGAGTTATGTGGTGATTCTTTGTCCAGTAAAGAATGCAGGTGGAAACCACAGGCAACATTCATTTCAGGCTTGTTAAGTGAGGTTGTCCATTATATGCCTTTCATAAAGATTATAAAAGAAATTTTTTCAGATGTCAGGGACAGGGAGGCTTTGTGCCCCATAAAGAATTCTGGTTATTCTTATGGTCAAAGCAAGGCATTTTCCTTTTGTGTAAAGTATCAGGGATAAATCTGAGCTTCAAGGACCTTATCTACACACAATTAACAAGCTATCTTTTCCCTACTATAGATCTATCTTATATATTCCCTGATTTTTATCATTTTAGACAATGGAAAACAATGTGATAGATGAATAAACAAACAACTCACCTGAGATTTGTTCATATTCTGTTGCTCTTGGAAAAGTGGAGAGAAGGGTGAATGCACAGCTATAGGAGAAGAAAACAGAAGGTGGTGATGAGAGATCTGGCCTGCTGTGCAGTTTGAGATTTGGCTACCTAAAAATCTCTGCCCACCAACTGGTTAAAAACGTGCCCCTTTAGGAAAAAGTCCTTTAGCTCTTAAGAAGAGTCAGCAAAAACAACATGAAGAAGCATTCACATATACGACTCGGAAAGGATCTTACAGAGTTGGGCTGTGCAATTTTTCATTGGATTTACTTCCTAATGATTTATTATTAATTTCATTTTTTCTCTTAGAACCAACCCAAGACTGATTTAACAAATGACATTACATCAGAAGACAAACTGTCCCCATTACCAATGTTGTGGGGAAAATACTCAGGATATTCTGTTTGCTTAAGTTCCCATTGACTTGCTTTCCTTACAGTTGAGAGATCACTCTGCAGAAAGAGAAGAGGGTGTTTAAGGAAAGGTTCATTTAAAAAATTGTTCTGAACCTGTCACAGACTTATCTATTATAAAGTGGATAGCTGTTTTCTATTACTGGCTCGGCCACTAGCAAACTGAGTGACTGCATAGTTCACTGGTTCACTCACTCATGGTTTTCCAGCTTCCAAATGAAGGAGACCCAGGTGACCCTACAGATCCTTTCTGCATTACCATTCTTGATTCTTTAAGGTCGGGGAAGACAGGGCAGCAGAATACCTCTACAGGGCACATGTTACAATGCACACTGTATGACAGCAGCTCAGAAATAGAAAAACCGAGTGGAGAATGAAGGCAGGGCATGTTTATTGAAGGCTGGAGAAAAAATTCCTTTTGCTCAGCCTCGTGGTCTCTTCCTGCAGGCTATGGCCTGGAGAAAGCTGCAATGAATTACTATTTCCTATGCAACTTGCACCTTGTCTCCCCCCACCCCCCTTCCGTACCAGCTCACCTATCTTTTCTGAAACATGGTTCAGACCTTTCATCATCGTGGTGATGCCTTCTGGATGAGGTGACATTACCAAAGCCTTGCTCATTCTGAGCAGGAGGATGAATTATGTATTTCAGACTGTGCAAATTCAGAATCTACTCTTTTCTAGCAGTTTCCTGCCTCTCCTCTGAAGCTGTGCTGAGAAGTTTCAGGTCAGATTGGTGATGACCAGGGTGGGATTCTTGTTCTTGGGACCCCTTCCTTCTCACTTCACAAGGACTGCTTTGTTCCAAGGGAGCTTGAACCTGGGCTTAAAGGACATCATTTTACTTGGTAGCTCCATTCAATGTCCCACATCTCACAGAAATTACTTGTATAAAGTCAAACTAAGGCCACCGAGTTTGCTGAAGACAGAGCAGTGCCAAAGTCCAGGCAGAGCAAACATGCCATCTGACCCAATGGTTCCAAAGAGATGCCAAGAAATTCCAGAACACACTGCCGCAAGGAGAGATTCAGTCCACACAGCAGAATTACTTCCCTGGGCCCTGAGACAGGTACTGTGAGGAACACAAACCCAGGTTCTAAGCAAAGCCAACGCCCAAGGCATTTCTCTTCAACTCTGGGAGCATGAGATGCCTTGATACTGAACAAAAGTGGTGCTATGCCCCAGGCACAGCCAATGTATGACCCCAGCGTTTCAAACAGACAGAGTTTAATGCTATGCATGAAGTAGAACCGAAGACCTATGGGTCCAAAAATCTGTCTCCCCGAGTCTAAGAAGTTCAGCATTTCTAAGGATTCAAGCAAGGGGAGAGGAGTTGCTACCATTACAATATCAAGTATAAACAGGGCTGAGACGAGGACAGAAAAACCATTACAACAGGTAGTACAAACAAGGGTGAGACTAGTTGAGTATCAGTAATTTCAGGTATTAACTTCTGCCTGTTCTACAGTATAGAAAGAAAAACATCGACATAATAATTTGGCAGACACAATCATTTGTTAATTCTTCATTTCTTGGTCACAGTCTTGTTTGTCAAAATGGAAAACAGTTCCATAAAGGTCGTTACGACCAGCAAATGAAGTAGCCAACGAAAATCCGTTATCTTCCAAATATCAGCTATTATCTACTGCTAAGCTTTAAGCCAAATTTCTTATCTCGTAAAAAACTAAATTCTCAGAATGCCACGTGGCAGATGTTATTAACACCCTCGATTTACAGACGAGGAAACCAAGCCTCATCTGGGTAGTGATCGGGCCATCTGACCCAAGCGCGCCCTCCCCCCGCAGCCCGGCCCTTCCCGCTGGCTCCGGGCCTGCGCCACGCGGGACCCGCGCCCTCGCGTTTCCACGCTCGACCAATGCCCTTCCCGGGACAGACACGACCCGGTCCCGCCGCGCCGCGGGTCCCGGGCAAGGCCGCTCCCTCCCTCCCTCAGGCGCCTTAGGGGCCCGCTGCGAAGTCCAGGGGTCCCCCTCACCCGCTAGGCTCCGGCTGCGCGGGGACCCCCCTTGACTCCCGCTCGAAGCCTCTTGGGCTCACCGGCCGCCCCCACTCGCGTCGGATCTGGTCCCTGAGCGATGCGCAGAGAAGACACTGTGATTTTCTCCATGGGATATGGAAACGGGAGGAAGAAACCTGGGAGAAGGGGTCTTGCACATGCGCAGAGTGACCTGCGGACGACCAGTTTCCGGAACGCTGAGCGGCGCAAGCCGATAAAAGGCAGGACTACATTTCCCATAAGCCCTGGCGCCCCTTCCGGTGTCGTTGAAGGTGCTGCCCGGGTTCCCCGTCCGATTGACTGGGGTACATTCTCTCCGGACAGCAGGAGGTTGGTGCGGTGCAACGCAGAGTTGTTAACTGCATCTGTTTAAAAGAATAAGCTGTTAAGGACAGTTTAGAGACCATCAAAGAAATGTGAATTGCACAGGCTGTAAGGCGGTTTATTTTATCAGCTGTCATAATCATAATGTAGTTATTTAGGAAATTGGGCCCTTAAATTTACAGCTGCACACCTAAATATTTAAGAGTGGAGTTCAGATTAAAATACTTAACGAGGGGAAAAAATAAGTATGTGCAGATGACAAATGTTAATAAGCGTGCTGGGTATATGGGATTTAAATTCTTTCATTTATGTTTAGAATGTTCATTAAAAAAAAAAAACTATGTGCTTTTCAGACAGAAGGCTGCTAAGGGAAGGCAGAAAGATGCATGTCAATTGCATTTATGAGTATAAGTGAGAAATTGAATTAAAATACAAGACAGTCCAGCAATTCAGTAAAACCAATGCCCATGACCAGAAGGGTTTCTTTGAGAAATGAAGAAAAGAGAAAAGGTGAGCAAGTTATCTAAATAATTAATACACGTAATTCTTGTTCTATTGGAAAATAAACAGGAATCAACAGAAGGAAACAAATGTCACATATTTCACTTCCCAGGAGGACCAGGTGTAAAATGGTTATGCAAACCCTTCTGATACTTTCACCTAAATGATGGAATATTTAGAACTCTTTTATCACTAAAGCCTACATCCTGAATATTTTCCTTGGACAGCATTATTTTATAACAATTTATTAGTAATAATATAATAAAACAAAATAAAATTTCATTTAAAAATATTAAAAAAAAGAAATTAGGATTGTAGTTACCAAGAAATTGGGATCTAACTGTATGAAGAACACAAAACATGAAGATGAAGAAATACTATTCTATGTAATTAGACCTCCAATTTTTGTATGTGGATGTTTTCAGCCTCTGTCAACAAGGCAACTGATAAAGACCAACAAAATTGAGGGCCTTGCTTGCCAAGCACAGTTTTTGGGACCAGGTGGGTGGATTTACAACCCAGCAGTCAAAAACAAAAAGAAAACAAAATAAAGATTGCTGTCTCTTGCAAAATTATGGACTCGATGTTTCTGATGCAGAAACTACCACTATATGCCTATATGCAGATATGTGATTTGCTGACAGCAAATCTGTCTTCAAGTGAATGAAGCCACATGTGGGGGAGATGGGGTATTGGCCCCACATGCCCCTGACAGATTGAATATATTGAACCTTTGATCCCCTCTTAGAGCTATCAGTGATGCCTCACCAGTGTTGACATTTTTGCAGGTTACAGTTTTGCTGTTCCAGTCCAATTAGCCAACTCTGGCGCCACCGTGATGGCCTTTGAAACAAAACCATTTCACGCCCTATTTAATGAACATTGCACACCTCCAAGTGTTGCTAAATGTATTGTAAAAATTGATGTTTTAAATATGCAGAACGCTTCTTGTAATTGTAAGGGATTGTTCCCAATTGGGAAATGTCCCATTTAGCACAGAAATAGTGGGACAAGTGCACAGCCAGGTAATATCAGCAAAGGATAGGGGGAAGATCACTGTCATGAGGAGTCTGGCCCCATTTTTTTGATGTTTGACTGCAGACAGTTCTTAGGCCCTATTCCTTCCTTCTTCTCCTTGTTCTCCACATCTGGAAAAGCTGACAAGAAAGACTGGATGCTCACTCCTTTTGTACCAGTAGGAAATTAAAATCATGCAAATCCCTACCTGCATGCAGAAACTCTCACCCCAGATCCACTCCCTAACCACAATAAAAACCAGGCCATTCTCCTTTCCTTGCTTTCTTAAGCCATTTTGGACCTGCTTGAGATGTCTGCCTCCTCTCCCCTCACAGCTCAATTCTAAGAGTAATGAAACTTTTCGTAACCTCTTGGTGTATGTGTGGCATCCTCAGTCTCCACATCCAGTCCAAATCTTGGGTGTCTTTGCAGGTGACTGTAGCAATTACTACTCTAATTAAAGAGCTGGTAAACATGAGTGTTTTAAAAACTATCCAACAGGTTGTACAGACTGCCCTGCCGCTTGGGCCAATTAGTCCTAGTAAGCTTTTTGAGCTATGAATGCCACTGACTGACACTATGCAAACTGGAGCTAATGAGGCATCAGTGGACTCTCCCACCAGTCCCCTCCCCAGATTGGGCCATCCTGGAGGTAGAAGCTGTGCCAGCACTGTGGGCTACCTGGGGGCCTAGGTACACTGAGTTCCCTCAGGATGATGGACCTGGCTGATGAACAGATTAACTAAGTTAAAAGCCAGTGGGTGTACGGAGTCACCATGGCTGGGCAGCCCTTGAGAAATCTGTTAAAAACTTTATATGAAAAAGGAAATTCTATTCAATAGGCAGAGTTGTGGGCTGCAGTGTTGGCCTTGGAAAATGCCCTCAAACATTCACCTTGCTCCCCCCTTTTCACTGACACACAGGCTGCAGCCAACAGGCTGTCAGGTGGTCCAGCAACTAGCATTGGGATCAAGTATCAACTTCTGTGGGGTTGATCATTATGACAGCAAATTGTGCAGGATCTCTGCCCCTGTTTGTCACCTGTGTGGACTCCCATGGAAAAGGACCCTCTGACAATGAACATCAGTGAGACCAGCAAGCTGACTGAGTAAAGACGACAGCCACCTGGGTACCATCACAAAGTGCATGGCGATCCATCTATTATCCTGGACTGGGCTGAAATTAAGGCAGCAGGATTCCAGCCCATGAGGGTAAGGAAACCTGGCAAATATAGCAATTGCCAGCTACACAGCTGAATGGTAAAGGGATCTCCAGGGTCCCTTTTGGGGCACCAGCCCTGGCAGGCCACAGCACACATTTGATATAGACCCTTCACTTTCCTCTTGAGGTTACTGGTAAGGACTGACTGCAGTCAGCACCTTTTTCAGGTACGGCACAGCAACTTGTGTCTACACCACAGGTGCAGGCCACGCTATTCATGAACTTCTGAGAGGATTATGTCATGCACTTAAGTTCTCCAAACACATCCAAACAATAGTGCCAACTTTATAGCTAAGACTTTCCAGCAGTGAGCAACTGTCTGGGGCATTCCCTGGATATATTACACCCCATATCACCTTCAGACAGCAGGTACCATTAAAAGATAAAATGCAGTATTAAGGGAGAAGCTAAAAAGATATGTAAACCACTAAGTAGAGCATAAACTTAAGACTCTATATTTGGCAATTCTTTGAACAGGTACCTCCTTTGGGTAAAACTGTGAGGTTTAACTAGGAGTTTATGGGTAGGTAGAGAAGAGGTCCAAACTAATTTAAGAGACCCGAAACAAATAAGTAGCCTTTATTATTATTCATTTATTCCCTCTCACCTCAGGAACACAAGGCTGCTGGAACCTATGGGTAGCAAAGCAGAGCTGGAAGACTCTAACCTGGTGCTTCTCTTACCATGTGGTCATGCTTACTGGATCATGAAAATTATGGATATTGAGGATAATGTTCATAAATATGAGAAGGCAACACCTAAGATGTGTCCTAGTGTAGCACACATATGGGGGGGGGGTGACAGAAGAAACCACTTCCTATAAGAAAGAAACCACTGAATGGTTGGAAGGGAAATCTGGTTGGATGATGTGGGTTAGAAATGGTGAAGATGGAGCAAAAAAAAAAAAAAAAAAGAAAGAAAGAAAAGGTGCAGTGGTTGCTACAGGAACTGGTTATACTGGTTTTACTGATCACGTGGTTATGGAAGGTGAATAACCCTGACTGGTGGGGAAGAACCATTTTAGAAACTAGGAGGCCTGGACTGGGGAAAGGGACTGTTAAATTCTCTTGGTTCTCACCTACTGGACACATCTCAGAATACAATGGTAACACTGTCCCAGACTATCAACACTTCCCCCAACCTAAATACTAGATCCTATTCTATTGGGAGACCTTAAACAGGACGGCTGACTTTAGAGGGTGATGGCCACTGACCAAGATGACAAAACAAGATTACTTTTCTGAACAATGATACAGTTCCCACTAACCTTATAAGATTACAGCTGGTACCCTGTGGTCTCCCTATACTGCTTATGGAAAAAAAAGTACTTCCATACACACTTTAACTAGGCTATAGCCACTGCTCTGAAATTAACTGATTGCTAGATGTGTCATCCCCAACATGACTCTGCTGATATAGCTTTGTACACTTCAGAAGATAGAGACCCTCCTACAGATCCTTTCTAGTAATTAATATTCTCTCACATTATAACCTCAACTTGCAAATTTATATGCACAGCAAAAGGTACTGTGGAGGTTGCTGAAGCCCAGGCTAAACATTCTAATATGAATGGTGATGGACGATCACATCACTTTGGACTTTGTGCTGGTCAGTTAAGGCAGGGTATGCATGACTGTCAAAACCTCTTGCTTCAGTTGAATTATTGATCCATGGAAAGTGGATAAGTCTGCTTCTGCCTTAGAGAAAATGCAGTATGGCATTCTATAGTTAATCCCAATGTATCTGCCACATTCTAAACTGGCTTGGCTCCGGATGGGGAGCCTGGTTGCAGTCTATCCACCAAGTATGATTGACCATCCTGCTGGGATTCGTCGCTGGGGTCACGTTCACATGATATTGCCTATGATGAATAGAAAGGATTTGGTTCAAGCCCCTATTGGTACAATAAATGTATCTAATGGGATGGCCTATACTTCAACACAAAAAACCTTAGCTGTTTGCATGAAAGGTTGGAGGGTGGAGCTGTAGGGAATTCACTCTGCCATGACACCCTGTGAGCTGGTGCTCTCCTGAGTCTTGGAGGAATGTCCTGCCGTTCCATCTAGGGCAAGGAAAGATTAGCCTGGCAAGGAGGTGTCACGAGGCAGTTGATTATCCCTATTTTATAGGAGACTTCCACAAGACCATTTCTCATCCATCTCCATTGTTTCAGTTGTGTACAGGACTTCCTACCTTCCATCTCCCCCTACCCCCAGTTTAAGATCTGCTCAGGCTTTTGTGTAAGTCTGACTATTGTTTGGCTGAAGTTTAGGGGTGGCTCTTCCACTGTACAGTGATCCACCACCTGTGGCATCTGCCATCTCCAGTTCAGTGCTGTGGGGAGCTGAAAAAATGCTGATCCTGTTTTTGTTGTCTGTACAAGTAAAAAATTGTGAATCTTCTTGGGCTCATTGTTTCCTTACTTGCCAAGTTCATGGTTGTGAGGCAATCTAAGCACACAGATGCTCTGTTAGCCATCATGCTGCTGCTGGGAGACTGTGGGCTGCCTAACAATTAGGCCTACAATGCAGTCATCTGGATGAACAATAAGCTGAATTCATGGTTCACACATTACATTAATACATTTACATAGACTCAAGGGAAAACACTAAAAGTAAATTACTAAAATTTGAAAGAAACAGAACTTTTTTGGTTTTGTTTTATTGTACAATACACCTTTGAGTAGGGAAGGCATGTCATCAAACATGGAACTCTCAAAAATAATGACTGACACATTTTATTATAGAAAATTAAATACTTTAGTGCTACAAAAACATACACAGGGCTGAAAACTAAAACAACAAAATATGTAAGACAAAGGATTTATTTATTTCCTTAATTATTTAAAACAACTCTTAAAAATCAATCTTTTTAGATCAACACTAACACAATTTTCAAAATGGCAGGGTAAGGAGATCTGTGAAAACTCTCACTCAGGGAAACTTCTATTAAACTGGTCAATATTAACAATCATTGGCCTTATCTGGAAATTTTAAAAAGGGCTTACAACAAATTGAGATTCCTTTATTTAACAAAATCTTCAAAAACTGAATGGTGGAGGGTCGATGGCATTCGAGCTAGCAGCTGCCCCATGCCCCCACCCAGCTCCATGTTGGGGATGAGCTATTCTGGGTGGATTCAGCAGCTGGTGAATCCCAGTGGATCCCATCTCCCCAAGCTCCATGTGCAGAAGGTCTCTTCTGGTCTTCTTGTCTTAATCCATGTTCCTCTGGGTATGAACCCATTTGTGAAGGGACCTGTGAAGATGTCATTACAGTTAATGTGTGGAGTCATTTGTGAATGACATCTTCCAAGACTTTTTTATATGAGGCCAAATTGAACCAAGATGGGCCTTCATTTATATGACTGAAGGCTTACAAAGAGAGATTTTGACACAGCCAGTCAGAATAAGTCAGCAGAAACTGAAAGAGCGAATACAAGAAGAGCGTGATTGCTGTGTGATGGGAGGCAGAGATGCAAGTCAAGGAACCCCAAGGATTGTGACAAGCCAGCACCAAAATGCTATGGACTCTGGGAAGAAAGCATGGCCTGGCCATTGCCTTGATGTTGGATGTCTAGCCTCCCAAATTGTGAATCAAGAAATTCCTGTTTCTTATGCCCACCCATTTGTGGTATTTGTCATGCAAGCCATGCAAACTAAAATTCCCTCCATAGGGAGGATCTGGATGGGGAAGCCAGTGAAGAGCAAGTCCTCCACACCGCCCCCCAATCCTGCTCCATCATGCAGAGAGTCTACCTCAAATACAGACAACAACCTTATCTTCACTGAGCTGGCTACTTTAATTGGAGCAGACTGTGAAGCTATTTATGCCTAAGGGCATCATCAAAAATAATAGAGCAATCAGCTAGCCATCAGTAGAGGGTAACAACTTTGTGTGATACCAATAGAGGCTGACTAGATAGAAGTTTAACAGGGAAATCAGGGAATAAGACAATCAAAGAAGGCCCTGAAAAAAATCACAGTCATCCTTGGTGGGCTGGAAGACTGTTCCCAAATGTCCATCAAATGGGGTACAGATATGCAAAATGTGGTGTATCATATAATACAATATTATTCAGCAACACAAAGGAATGAAGTAGTGATACATGCTATAACATGGATGAGACTTGAAAACATTATGCCAAGTGACAGAAGCTGGCCACAAAGAACCACATATTGTATGATTCCTTTTAAACAAACTGACCAGCATAAGCAAAATAGATACGTGGGTGCCTAGTGCTGGTGGGGTGGGAGCTAGGAGAAAGAATGGGGAGTGACTGCTAATGGATACCATGTAAAACTAATTTAGTAGAGCAAATTCTGTGTAATCATAGTTTTGAGAAACAAAATGCAGTATTAAAGCATAACTAGTTAATAGCAATTGCAACATATGCTGAGAATGCATCCCCTAAGAATGCATTTTCCATTTAAACCTATGGTAGACATAATTTTGATATACATGGGTATGAATTTTGCCAGGTCTTCCTGAACAAGTACTTCAGATAGACTGCTGTGTGTCATGTGGGAGTAGGGAGGGTTTGTTCATTTTTGTTAATTTACAATTACTGTTTTTCCATTTGTGTATAATTTTTTATAGTCTTCTGAAAGTTAAATTTTTTTTCCAAATATCAAGAGTGTGAGCATCTTTCTGTGTAAGGTAGTATACCTTTGTGTTATTTTCAAAAAGGCCACTGGAACTCCACCTCATGGAAAACCACATATAAATTTACCTATACACATTTTTTAGAGTTTAAATTGGTTTTAACCAAAACATGAGAAATTTCTTTGTACATACATCTTTTAAATAATTATTCATATTTTATACATCAACAGATACAGAAGTGGAATTCATAGAATTAGGCCCAGGCTCATTTTAAAGATGGATATAGAACAGTCTCCAGAATGTTTGCACCGTACTGAAAAGAGAAGTGAATGAGAATGAATGTTTTACCAAATCCACATGAGTCGTAGATAATATGATACTTTATAATCTTTTCCTATGTTAGCTGCCAATATGGTATTTTGTGCTTTTTTTTTTTTTTTTTTTTTTTTTGGGGTAGGGTTACGTGTGCATTTCCTTTACTTCACATAGTGTATTTTTTTTTTCTTATATTTATCATTCATTTGCATTTTCTCTTTTATTAATTGTCTACTCAGTGTTTAATAAAACTTTTTTTCTTTAAGCTTTTTATTTTCAATTCATTTCAAACTTACAGCATAGTTGCAAAAATAACACAAAACCCAAACAGAAAACTCCAATATACCCCCTGCCATATACCCAGATCCATGAATTTTAACATTTTGCCACATTTTCCCTCCCTCCATTCCTTCCTTCCTTCCTTCTCTCTATCCATCTACCTATATATTATCTGTTTATACATGTATCTATTTGCCAATTCCTTTCCTGGACATTTCAGAGTAGGTTGTATGTGTGAAAATGGAATGGTTAATAACTACACTAACCACCTTGATTTGCTTGAGCTTCTGCTTTATCCAGGGAACTATGAAGAAGAGAAGGAGGCTGTTCTATTTTCTAGAGTTGCCATTATGCAAAACACTAGAAGTGGATGGGCTTTTATAAAAGGGGTTTATTTGGTTACAAATTCACAGCCCTAAAGCCAGAAAAGTGTCCAACCTAAGGCATCCAGAGAAAGATACCTTGACTCTGAAAAAGGCTGATGGTGTCCGGAACACCTCTGTCAGCTGGGAAGGCACATGGCTAGCATCCGCTTGTCCTTTGCTCCTGGGTTGCATTTCTCTTTAGGCATCTGGGAGCCCTCTCTTAGCTTCTCCAGGGCAAACTTTGCACTTTATCTCTTAGCTTAGCCTTAGACACAGCCTTCTGTCCACATCTCCAAGCATCTCCAAGCATCAGTGTCTGTGTTGGCTCTTGAGCTCTCTTCAGTACTGCAGTGAACTAATCAAAACCCACCCCAAATGGGCAGTGTCCACACCTCTATGGAAATAATTTAATCAGTGGTGTCACCCACAGTTAGGTGAGTCACATCACCATGGAAACGCTAATCAAAAAGTTCCATCCTAATCAAAAGACTAAGAAGTCTTCTCCCACAAGATTGCATTAAAGAACATGGCTTTTCTGGGGGACATAATAAATCCAAACCAGCACAGAGGCCAACTGAGCTAAGCTGACATACCAATGATCCTTTGCATTGGCTATAGAGGCCTGTCCCCTGTAAAGAAGGGAAACTAGTGAACAAGTCAAGGCAGTGATAAAAAGTCTGCTGGCAGTCACCAGATGGCCCAGATTTTGCACAAACATCCTGTTCCAGCAGCTGGATAATTAACCCACTGTTGCCTGCCCCGAGGATACTCTGCCCTGGTTAACCCATACTCTCCCTCACCATCCTTCCCTTAAACAGCCATATAAGCTTCTTCCACAGCCCAGCATTTTTAATCAGAACTCCGGTTTGGTGCTGCTCCACCTGCAGGTTTGCTTTTGCTCAATAAAACCTATATTATTTCCGCAGCAAAGTCCTCTGATGTTTTTCCTTTTGGATACCATCACCTGGCCAAGTTGACATATGAACCTAACCATCACAGTCCACCCCTCGTCAACTTGGCAGTTATACATATCACCTTAAATCATACTTTATCTCCAAGTAAAGAACAATAACAGACATATATTTTGCCTAACAGTACTCCATTGTCCTGCATACAACTGGAAATGCACTAAATCTCTCCAGAATAGGGTGCAAGTCCTTGCATGACAGTAACTCTTAAAATTGATTTCCTTTAAGTTAAATATAGCGAAATGAACAATACAGCTTCTGTCATATGATAAGGGGATAAGATAGAGAAGAAAGCAAAAATATTTGCTTTACAGACAAATACAAACATGCTCATAACAAAACAAGGAGGAAATACTCATGCCATCATAGTCCTCATTTCTGTAACTGGTCACATGGTCACAGTTCATATTTATCATTACCTTCTTCCACTACCCATTCCATGTTCCCTTTACTCTCAGCAAGCACTTCAGCTGACCGTGGTTCTTTGCCTGGTGGGGTGAACCAAACCTTCATTCCTGAAGTTTCTTGGCCATTGGTAGTCCTGCCTGGATTGGGTTGTTGCAGTTTTCCATTGACTTCAATCACAGGGCATGGTAGTATTAAAAGATGCCTTAGGGGATCTCCTGTATGCCAGGAAAACTCTTCTTTTCCTCCCTTGCGTAGTTGCAGTGCTACTTCCCCTTAATAGTCAGGATCAATCACCCCAGCCAGTACAGTAATCCCCTTCCTTGCCTGTTGATTCGGAGGCATAAAAGCCAAAAGTGACCAGGTGGCAGTCTTAACTTCCAGTTCAATGGCATTATTGTTGTGTTTCCTGGTGGAAGCACTCCTCCTTTTGGAACTAACACTTGTAGACTAGCAAAGCTTAAGCTTGTAGGGACAGGAAGCAAAAATTTTCCTAGTGGATCACCAGGAGAGATAGTGAATTGTGCCCCTCCTGTTTCCACCCCTTGATTCCTGGACCTGTGAATCTTGGCTATGGGAGAAATAGCACCATAGAGTGGACGCTGATTCAGAGCATACACAGCCTCCTGGAGAACACTGCCCCAGCCCTGCAAGGTATTGCCACCTAGTTGGCACCGTACTTGACTCTTCAACAGGCCATTCCACTGTTCTATCAACCCAGCTGCCTCTGGATGATGGGGAACATGGTAAAACCAGACAATTCCATGAGCATGTGCCCATTCTCTCACTTAATTTGCTGTGGAATGGGTTCCTTGATCAGAAACAATGCTGTGTGGAATACCATGACAGTGGATAAGGCATTCTTTAGTCCACAGATGGTAGTTTTGGCAGAAGCACTTCGTGCAGGGAAGGCAAACCCATATCTGGGGTATGTGTCTATAGCAGTAAGAACAAATCACTGCCCCTTCCATTATGGAAGTGGTCCAATGAAATCAACCTGCCACCAGGTAACAGGCTGATCAGCTCGGGGAATGATGCCGTATTGGGGATGGAGTGTTGGTTTCTGCTGCTGGCAGATTAAGCAATCAGTAGTGGCTGTGGCCAGGTCAGCCTTGGTGAGTGAAAGTCCATGTTGCTGAGCTCATGCATAACCTCCATCCCTACCACCGTGACCACTTTGTTCATGAGCCCACTGGACAATGACAGGAGTTGCTGGATGTGCCAGTTTGAATGTATTATGTCCCTCCAAATGCCATTATCTTTGATGCAATCTTGTGTGGGCAGACCTATCAGTGTTAATTAGATTGCAATTCTTTGAGTGTTTCCATGGCGATGCACCCCACCCAACTGTGGGTGATGGCTCTGATTGGATAACTTCTATAGAGGTGTTGGCCCGCCCATTGGGTGGGTCTGAATTAAATTACTGGCGCACTATATAAGATCAGACAGAAGGAGCGAGCTTGCTGCAGGCAAGAGGGACACTTTGAAGAAAGCACAGTAGCTGCAGATGACAGATAGTTTGAAGACGGCCGTTGAAAGCAGAGTCTTGCTCTGGAAAAGCTGAGAGAGGACAAATATCCCAAGTGTATAAGAGTGACATTTTTGAGGAACTGCAGCCTAGAGGGGAACATCCTGGGAGAAAACCAGTTTGAAACCAGAACTTTGGAGCAGATGCCAGCCATGTGCCTTCCCAGCTAACAGGTTTTCTGGACACCACTGGCCATCCTCCAGTGAAGGTACCCGATTGCTGATGTGTTACCTTGGACACTTTGCGGCCTTGGAACTATAGCTGTGTAACCAAATAAACCCCCTTTTATAAAAGTCAATCCATCTCTGGTGTTTTGCATTCGGGCAGCATTAGCAAACTAGAACACTGGGGAAAGAGGCTGATGGGTATCCACCAAAGGGGTCATCCCCTTATCCACTTGATTATTAAAATCTTCTGCTGAAGTCACCTTCTGGTGAGCATTCATACAGGACACAAATATCTCCATGTTTTTTGCCCACTCAGAAAGGTCTATCCACATACCTCTTCCCCAGACTTCTTTGTCACCAATTTTCCAATCATATTCCTTCCAAGTCCGTGACCATCCAGCCAAACCATTAGCAACAGCCCATGAATCAGTATACAAATGCACCTCTGGCCAGTTCTCCTTCCAAGCAAAGTGAACAACCAGGTGTACTGCTCAAAGTTCTGCCCACTGCGAGGATTTCACCTCACCACTGTCCTTCAGGGACATCCCAGAAAGGGGCTGCAGTGCTGAAGCTGTCCACTTTTGGGTGGTGCCTGCATATCATGCAGAACCATCTGTAAAACCAGGCCCGAGTGTTGGTAGCTTCTTCGTTCCCGCGTCCTGTTTGAGATACAGCAGTGCGTCTATGGCAGAACCGCAGCCCGCAGCCGGCCTTACCGACGAGGCTGCCCTCAGTTGCTGCTCCGATGCGGACCCCAGCACCAAGGATTTTCTATTGCAGCAGACCATGCTACGAATTAAAGACCCTAAGAAGTCATTAGATTTTTATACAAGAATTCTTGGAATGACGCTACTTCAAAAATTAGATTTTCCCACTATGAAATTTTCACTCTATTTCTTGGCTTATGAGGATAAAAATGACATCCCCAAAGATAAAGATGAAAAAACAGCATGGGTATTCTCCAGAAAAGCTACACTTGAGCTGACACACAATTGGGGTACTGAAGATGATGCAACTCAGAATTACCACAATGGCAATTCAGACCCTCGAGGATTTGGTCACATTGGAATTGCTGTTCCTGATGTACATGGTGCTTGTAAAAGATTTGAAGAACTGGGAATCAAATTTGTAAAGAAACCTGATGATGGTAAAATGAAAGGCCTGGCATTTATTCAAGATCCTGATGGCTACTGGATTGAAATTTTGAATCCTAACACAATGATAACTATTATTTAGTTCTATGAGACTACGTCTTTGTGATTTCAATGAAGACATTGTAGAGGACAAAAAGGAAACAATGTGGTTCAAGGTAGTTATGTAACAAAAGCATTGAGGACTAATGGATCATTGTCCTAGTTCAAATTATTCTTAAGTTCATTTCTTTTTCCTACTTCACCTAACTGTTCAGTAATTCTGGTTTTAAAATAGTGCTTTTATCTTATGCCCTTGAATGTAATTCTTTAACTTTACTTTTGAAGTAATAATTAGAACAGTTCCCTTCAGACACTGCATTGGCCTTCATCTGTCTTCTAAATAAGACATTTTTTAAGCCTTTCTTTGAATCATCATTTTCAAAAAAACATTTAACATGTTTTTGTTGTGGATATCTTCTGGGGTTTCATTCCTCAGAAATAACTTTTCCCAATGAAAAGTAAGGAAAACACTGAACAAAAATGAAACCTCATGTGTACTTCAAACAGTATAAAGAATTGTGTTACAAAAGAAAAGTTCCTCTTGGGAGCAATTGAGAATCATGCTGACAAGGATGCTGATAGAAAAACCAATTTCTGTTCATTTATAAAGTACTTCCAAAGTTCAAGAACTAACTTCATTTTTTTAGGATGGAGAGGAGGAGGAAGGGGATATTGTTTACTGGATACCCAGACACTGGACTTGGCTGTCACATGCTTTATCTCATTTAATCCTTACAACTATCCTATGAAAAAGGCTAAACATATAAAATAACTTTAATAAATTGAAGACAATATAAATAGGCTGAAGTCCTCAAGATCTCATCATCATGTTTAGTATTTAGATTGTGTCTCAAATATTAGTACCTCACAATACCTCCTTTGCTAATTTCCTGTAAAATCCTTGGACAAGTTTGAACATCATCCTCTCAGCTCTCAGGCCTGATTACCACAGTGAGGAGTAAGCAATGGAGGAGGTCTTTAGCACATAACTCCCCTGGGGACAGCCAGGTGACTCCTGCACAGGTGGTACTTAACATTACTCCTGAAGAGTCTCTATCCCAAGGTCTGCATTATGCCATTAACCATTTATTATCAATTATATTCAGTGATAACGTAATAGTTATCAGAAGTCAGCTAAATGATCTTCCCTGCTGTGACTCATATTTGGTTTTAAAAATCAAAGTGATTTTGAAAATCTCTTATGGTCTTAAGAATAAAAACATCTAGTTCATGGTTTAACTACATTTCAATTTTTTGCAAACTTTAATGAAAGATCTTTGGATAGGCCTTGCCAACTGTGCTAGCACTGCTAGAAGCTCTTTACATTTCCTTTTTAGATGGATTGGATTTATGTGACCAGTTCGAACAAATACAGGTACTTATGAAGTTAAATAAAATAAAATTGTAAATAAGTCTATGTTTAATTGCAAACTTCTGTCCAGCACATTCTTTCTAAAAAAGGCTGCTCTCAGGGAGTACTACAAGGATGTGAAAGGGCTTGCATATTCATTCTGAACTGGGAATAATTTTAATTCTGTACTGCCTATAAAAAAGATAATTTCCGTGGATAAAGAAGTATAGAAGAATGGGAAGAGGAAAGTAAATAAGGAATAAAGGATTGTGGTAGATAATGGGCAGAAGGAAGAAAGGCTAATTATGAAAAGGTGAGTTGTAGGAACTGAAGAAAACCAATTTCATGTATTGAGTACTAGAATTATCAAAATGGGGGGGTGTAATTAGATTCATAAATTATCATATAAACCTTATTTCCAGCCTTCTCCCTTGCTTACTCCTTAAGTCCACTTGTATACCTCATGCATTGAAAAAAAAAAAAAAAAAAGAGAGAGAATGTATTGTATTGCCAGGCCTTGCTAGGGATTGGAAACCTTATTTCCAAATTAACTTACCTGACAAGTGGTGATATGAAAGGATGAAATAAAGCACCAAAAATGTTTTCTCATTCTTGTTTTTCATTACTGGACAGCAGTACTGTGTCATTTACTGTTAACATAAAATAAATTGGCAGTCTCCCATGAGTCCTACACAGCTAAGACTGGAACTCTTAATACCAGTTGTTTGAATTAAGAGTTGATGGCTGAGAGAATCACTCATGGCTTCCCTTAATGGCATTCTGACCAGAATTTTACAGAGTGTATATAAATACTCTTCTGTAACACAACTGTTTGTGCAGAGTAAGGATCAGTAAAGATACTTGCTGCTGGCAATAAGAAAAAACTCTATTTGATGTAATAAGCACATAAGTTGACTGGCTCTAGAATAGGTTGATGGAGCGTTCAGTAATAACAAGAACCTCCAGATTCTTTCCATCTTTCTCAGCCTGTAATCCTCAGCATTTTCTTTGGCTAATAATACTATGATTACAGACACCTACCATGATTCCAAGTGTCACGCGTAGATCTGCAATGGCCATTGAAAGAAAACCATTTGTTCCTTGTGTGTGTCTTAAATGAGGGGTAAAAAACTTTTCCCAAAGCTGTCTAGCAGACTTCCCCTCATCTCTCCACCAGAAGTGGATTATTTGCCTGTTTATAATTGCTGGCAAAGGAAATGGGACCGCTCTGACTGAGATGGATCATATTTTCTCAAGTTGCCTGCATGTGGTTAAATACTGGATCAAAATTGAGACTGCTAGAATGGAGGAACAAATAAGGTCTTTGGGGTAGGCATAAACACACTGCAACAGGCAAAATTAAATATCGAGAACCTAGTTGTTTCAGGGTGCCATAAGAAATAAGACATTTCCTGCCCTCAAAGAGTAGAGCCAAGATTGTGATTCTCAACCATATCAGACCTAGCAACCCTTTATAACTCTGTAAAATCATATCCCTCCTCTCAAACTATCTTAAAATGAAATACATATATAAATAACGTATATAAAATGAAATACATATATACGTGATTTCATAAAGGCCCAATGCCTTCATTGTAATGTAAAGGAGAAATGAAAAATATGAAGTAAAGTACTAAGCATTTCAATATGTAAGTGCCCTGGTGCTATTATACTAGAACAGAAAAAATCAGGTGTTTACCCTTAAGAATGGAGGAAGAAAAGAATTGTGAGGAAATGGCATTAGTCCCTCTGCCAAAATAATTACTGAACTGGCAGGAATGTTCTGAATCAACTATTTAATATTTCATTTATTTTAAAGAAATGTGTGAAGTTACCTGGCCTGAACATTTTGGTAAAGGACACAATTGTGGCAGAGAAATTCACAGGTGTCCCAGAGTAGTAGGCAAGTAATATTTAGCCAAGTATAGCATCAGTACTTTGGTAAGGTAATGTTGAGTCAGATTAATCCAATAATCGGGGGGTGGGGAGTGGGGGGTAGAAATTGGCTAAGAGGATTTCTACTTTTATGCATTGATCTGAATCCTGTCAATATAGGCAAAGATTATAAAAGATGTTTTAAATGCCAGTACCTAGGACTGCTGAAACTGCAATGAAATAGGCATTTTCATAGACTTTATCCAAACTGTCTACATATCAATTTTGCAATAAATGTCAAGAATCTTTAAAGACAAAAAAAAAAAACAAAAAACCAGGCCCGAGTTTTCTCTTCCTCAGTCAGCTGATTCTAAGGAACTCCCCAAGATGCCATAGGTGCGGGCTGGGAAAGAGAAGGTAAGGTGGAAGGAGTGGGGGCTGTTTTAGTTTGCTAATGCTGCGGAATGCAAAACACCAGAGATGGATTGGCTTTTATAAAAAGGG